>NC_089255.1:14116659-14152090 GCF_963930625.1 Muntiacus reevesi | reverse complement strand
TACCAACTAGAGAAATACCACTGACTGAGAAAACGGCATCTGCTGAAAAAGCTCTTTAGCTGAAAATTAAAACAAAAGAAAACACACGTGCCCTTTGGACTTGATTTTTCATTCAAGTAGTGGGGGAAAGGGGTGAATTTGTCGAGTGAAGTGAGAGGCTTACAGGAGAATTTATATTTTAATTTTATGCCAAAGGAATGGGCAGGCATCTTAATGGGCAGAATCCTTAATCAGATTCTGTACCTTCCTTGATATTTGCACAGGTACAGAGATATATAGTTGAGGTGGATATGACAGCATTATAAATTTATTTATTTTTTTTTTCCCTACAAACCATGTTTAGGAAGATACCAGAGTAATAAAGCAGTGAATCCAAAAATGAGGATTTGTTTGCTCTGGCACAATTACACAAGAGTCCGGGTCTTCTCAAGGCCATCCCTCTCCCGCCGAGGGGCACGGAGGACAGAAGGCCAGAAGCAAATGGCGCAGTGGCCGGCAGAGGAGAGTAAAACCCACTCTGAATCTGTTCCAAATATCCATGCCTGCTCTGTGGCTTTCAGCAAAGCAGATATTTCCAAAAGAACTCCAACGGGGACTTCCTGTGTGTGAAAACACTAACCAATTCTTGTTCCTCTCATCTTTTGCTTTATTCCTTCCTTCCACGCTGTTATTGCGAAAAACTGGCAGTTAAATTCAATTGATTCAAAATATTCGGAATCCATATGGCCGCCAACCCTGGAGCTGAGGCGGCGATAGCGCCTCACTGCTGTTCTCAAGCATTTGCCTCTCCCCTAGTCCCCAGATGGTGGGAGTAACATTTAAACCTCCTTTTCTCTGCCTTGTACAATAGACCTTGGCACCATTTCAACTGTTTACTCCGGTAATTAACAGCTCTGATACCACAACAATTACAACTCCTACACTCTCACCACAATAATGCTATGAATTAGTGAGAGCTAATGGCTGGAAGGTAGAGCGTTTCCAGACTGTGAGATCTGTGCATTTTTAGAATAAAATAAAAGGTACAAACAGCACGCTTGCAGTAGACAATGATTACCTTGTAATTAGTTTACACAAAGCTTCCTATTTAATGGCAAAATGCTGTAATTAACGTGTGACAGAAAATCAAAGGGTACTTTGTAAGCATATGAAAAATTAACACTGCAGGCCCATAGCTTTATGTACTGATTAGAAGCATATTAAATCAATAGGACACACAAACCAACAGCTTGTATAGCTGATTATTATAGGTCCTCAGAAGGGGGACCCAGCTTTCATTTAACTTGGGGAGGCAATTTTCCTTCTCCTGTCATCTTCCTCAGGCACTGAGAAGCACCTCCAACCCAACCCTGGCAGCTTCATGAAAATAACCACTGAACTGGAAGAAAACATTCTAAGTCATTTTCAGAGATAAGGAAAAATATGCAAATGATTAAGACTTTCCAATGATTGCGGTGACGTGCTGCTACACTAATTAGAAAAGACACCAACTGGAACCGGAAAAATGAAGCAACTGGGTCTCAATCTTGTGGTCAGAAAAATGTCTAGTTTATCAGGTCAATGCCTCTTTATTCAACATGTAGGATGTTAAAATAACTGGAATTATTTTCTATCTTCAAATTATAAGAAACCAGGCTGCTATCAAGGCTTATTCTTTTAAAGGCATTATCTGGGTAAACCATTGGGTAGGCACGCTTTGGTCAACAATCTTGTATCTTCAACAGTTACAATCCTATATGGTAACTGATGCATAGAACAATATTCTCAAAGCCTAAAAGGTGCTATAGGACCTTCTGAATCACCAGAAAAAGATTAAGTTGTATGTACTTGTTCAATACTACCTACAATTTAATTATAATGCAATTTTGTGGTAATATTAATAACACATAGCATTTTTTGAGGTCTTATGTGCTAAATATGGATACATTGGCAGCCAATTCACAAGGGTCATCTCATTTAATTCTTACTACCTCCTCCAGGAGATAGGTACTAACATTATTTCTCTTTACACTTGAAGAGATAGAGACTTGGACAGCTGAAGTGATTTGCCCATGGTTCCCCCCTGCCCCAATAACCTCCATTTGCCTACTCCATGGAACCCATGAAGCCAGACCACCTCCTACTTATCCTGAATGTTCAACTATTCAGACTGGTTTATTCCAAACTTTATTCTGCTTAAAAAGAAATTTACCACATCAATCTGGAACAGGAGATATAAAGAAATATAAAAAAAATTAAAATATTTGGTTGGTTATCCAAAAAGCAGGGCTTTTTGAACATGTGAACTGTTCAAAAGAAATCTTTAATTTTTCAGTAATTTTTACTCTTTCTGTGCACATGTTGATTTCTTAACGTAAATTTTTTGTTTAAGATAGTGTTCTCTGTTGAGAATATTTTCATGGAATAAAATAATATTTTCATGGTCAAAAAGAAAAAAACAACAAAAAGCAGGGCTTTAAATACTCATGAAATACTCACGATATTTTTAATACCATGTCTGATTGTGAAGAAAGGCTGTTTAAGTTTTCTGAGAATTTACAGGTTCACTAAAATGATCTTGTGAGTGTATTAAGTTGAGAACGGCATTGAAAATTTGTCACCCCCATGAATGATCAAAGGGTGACATTTCAAACTCACTCTCCTCACCCACTCACATAAGTAGGTAGGTGAGGCAGGTGCGTTGCAAAGCTGAACCCTAGAGGCTCTCCAGCAGGGCTTCTTCCTTACTCTGAGGCGTGTGTGCTAATGGCTCTCTTACCTCCCAGCCGACTGGCAACAGGACAGCAGCTGTGCTGTCAGGAAGGAGAGGGAAGACATTCGAGTGCAATAGCTATGGGACCTTTGTGTTTCCCACAAGTCTGTAGAAAGCAGACAATCCACCACAAGGGCAGCAGGCCGCAAAGGCAGGGGCCAGAGGGAGAACCCTACTCCAGGGCTTTCAAACAGCGGGTCTTTTCTAAATGGATTCAACTCAGTGTGGCCGGGGCAGGGGACCAGGAGGAGTGGATGTGGGTTCCAAGCTGGATGCAGATCATTGACTAGCTATGTGAACTTGGGCAAGTCACTTCACTTCCAAGGAATCTATTTCTCCATCTGTAAGCAGAATAACAATACCTTCCTTATCAAAGTGGTGTGGGAGTAAATAAGTAAAAACTTCTGAGATGGAATGAGTTAATTCAAGTAAAGTGTGGAAATGCCTGGCACCCAGTTGTCCCTTGCCATCAAGGGGGATTGATGGTAGGACTCCCATGGATAACAAAATCCAAGAATCCTCAAGTCCCATATATAAAATGGCATTGCTCGCCCTTGGTATGTGGGTTCCACATCTGCAGATTCAAATATGCAAGGGTACAAGAAACATTTCCTTGTGTATTCATGCATGACTCTGTGTGCATGTGTATAGTGTACTCATGGGTCTGTGTGCATGTGTGCTAAGTAGCTTCAGTTGTGTCCAACTCTTTGCAACCCCATGGACTGTAGTCTTCCAGGTTCCTCTGTCCATGGGATTTCCCAGGCAAGAATACTAGCGTGGGTTGCCATGCCCTCCTCTAGGGGATCTTCCTGAACCAGGGATCAAACCCACGTCTCTCATCTATCCTGCATTGGGAGGTGGGTTCTTTATCACTAGTTCCACCTGGGAAGCCCATTCATGGGTCTTTGTGCCTAGTCGCTAGTTGTGTCTGACTTTTTGCGACCTCAAGGACTGTAGCCTGCCAGGCTCCTCAGTCCATGGGGATTCTCCAGGCAAGAATACTGGAGTGGGTTGCCATGCCCTCTTCCAGAGGATCTTCCCAACCCAGGGATCACACCCAGGTCTCCTGCATTGTGAGTGGTTTCTTTACTGTCTGAGCCACCAGAAAAACCCAAGAATACTGGAGTGGGTAGCCTATCCCTTCTCCAGGGGATCTTCCTGACCCAGGGATCAAACAGGGGTCTCCTGCATTGCAGGTGGATTTTTTCCCAGCTGAATTACCAGGGAAACCCATTCGTGGGGGTCTACAAAATGCTAAATCTCATGTCTAGGCCAGCATTCTGGCAACTACTTTTCTAAAGCAGTGTCACCAGGTGTCACTACTAACAAGTCAGTTTTCCAGAAGTGACAGAGAGAAACGGCACAAGAAGGACTAGTACCACAACAAATGTCTACCTGGGTCTCCCTGCACTGTCTTAGGTGAGAGTGCCCAGAAGGATTTTCCCCTACAGGTGTGTCTTTGCTTAAGCCTTTATTCCTACTAAATGAATATAAATTCTCTTGTCTCTGGAGTGGCAACTTTGGAGCATGCACACATGTGTAGATTCACTGAAACTTAATAAGCATTGAGTATTTAAGTGAGTGAGTTTACTGGAACCTGTTGGGGGAAGTAGATTTTGTTAGCTGGCAGGATAGGCACAGACGGTAAACAATCTGCCTGCAATGCAGGAGACCCAGTTTGATCCCTGGGTCGGGAAGATCCTCTGGAGAAGGAAATGGCAACCTACTGCAGTATTCTTGCCTGGAGAATCCCATGGACACAGGAGCCTGGTGGGCTGCAGTCTGTGGGATTGCAGAGTCGGACACGACTTAGTGACTAACACTTTCACTTTCAGGATGAAGAGAGTAAGGTTGGTACCAAGGCACCATGAAAAAAAAATGAGAGTTGTGTTGTTTTTATTGTGGCTATTATGTAACATTCTGCTTTTCCTAAAATCACTTACATGTCAACACAGATTTTTAAAATATGACTTCAGTGTTTTATCATTTGTTGATTTCATGACTTTGTTTCAAGTCTCAGCTGCAACCAAATAACTCTGCTCTCAATTAGATAGCTAGAAAAAAAGATCCTTATAGATCCTTGAGTCCACACTGAATCATGGCTACACCTAAAACCAATATCTGCATAAGACGCAAGAGAATCTCAAAATAGTTCAAACCCCTATAAACAGCACTGTTTTTAATCTGTTGCCTACAACATACCAATGAGAAAAATCATGGTATCGTGTCATAAACTGCTATGCAAATGATGCTATTTGTAAGTATTAACATAATTTAGTGCTTACAGTCATATTCTCATTTCTAATAATTCTCCCAGAATGGAGTCTTTCTCTGGACTCTTAGCCTGCAGGATAGTCTTTCATCAAGAAGCTGAAATTTTTAATAACCTGCCAGCATATGTTTTGCATATGCCAGGCTAGGCTTGATGACACAACATCTTCATTATCAAAAGAAACAGGTCTACAAACTGTAATAGGACATTAAAACATGCCTGTGCTCATAAAGTAATGCTTTGATGTCTAAATATGCACCATTATGATGGTCTTCTGGAACAAAGCATAATTCTAATCCTAAATTCTCAATAGCTACACTCAGTGGAGATTGCAGTTCACTGCCACTCTGAATACAATTTCACTTTGAAGGGAAAAGAATGTCAATAGTCTCCTACCAAAAAAAAGCTCTTCAGAAGTACTTTATTTTTTACTTTGGCTTTTAACAACACCATGGTCAAGCACAGGTCTCAGAATGTAAAAAGATTTCATAATAACTATTTTCCCTTGTTAAGTTAAAAAAATTTAGACAGATCATTAATTATTCATAAGTGTCACATTTGACAACATTAACAATAATGCCAAATGTAACTGGTGGTAATTTAAAATGGTATAGTTTAAAATATTTGAAATTAATATATATTCAGCTTTCTAAATGCAATTCAGCTATATGTCAATATGTTAAATATTTTTAAAACTTAATATCAAACATTTCAAATTTATCATAGTCTAGTATCAGAGAATTCTATAAAAATTATTGATTTTAAATACTGAGGCAAGGAAATACTTGGTACATTAACACTGGGGCTTCCCAGGTAGTGCTAGCGGTAAAGAACCTGCCTCCCAGTACAGGAGAGGAAAGAGACTTGGGTTTGATCCTTGGGTCACGAAGATCCTCTGGAGGAGGGCATGGCAACCTACTCCAGTATTCTTGCCTGGAGAGTTCCATGGACAGAGGAGCTTGGGGGGCTACAGTCCATGAGGTCGCTAAGAGCCAGACATGACTGAAGCAACTTAGCACACAAACATTTCAATTTTTTAGATTAAAAAAAGTCATACTTTTCATGGTTTAATCTCAACAGTTTTGCTTAAAAAACTTTTTAAATACAAGATGAAATAAAACCCAGTCCAAGGGAACACAAGAGCAACCTCTATGGGCCTCAAAATTAAATACATTTTCCTTTCCTTGTTTTATTTTTTCCTAAGGAGAGTAATTCACTTTGGTATCCTTTAAATAATATGTAAAAAGCTGGCCATGACAGGTACTGCATTAAGTCCATCCGCTGATGGAGGAGGAAGAAAAGCCCAGAATAGATCATGAGGAGAGCTAACATTTATCAAAGGGAACTCTCTCTTCTGACTGTTCTCTAGATTTATTCATCATTCCATTTTCACAAGAATAATGTGATTCTCTCTGTGTGCCCCTCCCTTTCTATCACTTGTGTCTTGATTCATCTACTTCTGCAGTGGGATGCTCAAAGCAGGTGCAAATCACTGCACAGCCACCACTACAGAAGCTGGCGGGGAAGGAATCAGTTCATGGAAAATTTGTGTCTGAATTTTCTTCATCAGTTATGCTTTCATCAGGAGTGAAAAACAGAGATTTGGGATTAAGTGAAGTCAGCAAGTCGAGGTCTCTGAATGCAAAATGATGCTGTTTTCAGAACGGTGGGCTTAATTCATATATGAAGCCATATAAAACTAATTATTAAGCAACTTTGAAACAGACTACAAAGTTGTACAATTCATCCTCCTACTAATATACATGGAAAAATCCATATACATCACTCATACATTAAGAGTTTTTACCTATTATTCAGTTCTTGCCTGGAGATTTTCTTGCTGGAATGTATTTTCTCAACATCTCACAGGGACCAGCAGTTACATAAATTTCCTTGAATTGTCTTCAAAAACGTATGACTGCTGACAGAATGCTATTAAACATTAGCTTCCAGGTGACAAGCATTCACTAATAGAATTTCCCTCTCACAATAAAATACAACTAGCTTAATAACAACAGTTGGTAGAAGCATATGATCTAGAATCATATGCTTAGAGCAAATGATTAGATTTGAAATGTTATTTGAATATCATAAAAACACTACTTCCTAATTATTAGCATAATCAATTTGAGGATTTTTAGGGACCCAAGAAGGAACATTTAAGATAACCTGATCAACCTCATTCACTTTGTACATAAAAGCTAAGACCCAGGAGAGGAAAAAATTGCCTAAGGTCTCAACTGCTGGGAGGTAACTCAGCTGAGTCTACAAGAAGGTGCTATATCTCCTAGCTAAGCCTTTTGCTTTCTCTCCTATCTGTTCACAGACACTTTGGGTTTAGGTTACCATTGAATACTCACTTGTGCCCATTTCTTTCTCCAGTCTTCGCGACTGTATCTCTGACTCTCCTTTAGGATCCACTTGTAGCACTTTAGGTGGGAGGGAATGTCACAAAACGCAGTCCCATTTCCTCCAAACTCATAGTCTGTTTTAAAGAGCCAGCGTTGGATTTCCAGGTGATCGGTGACCAGCTGACTCACCTGTTCTATTATCTGTTGGGCCAAAGATACGCAACATTTAATTTCCTGGATTCCTTCTTATTGCGTTAACTTAGCTGTAGTACTTCTCATATGTCTTTATTTCAAACAGTCTGTTCATTCGGTTATCTTCTAGTCATTAACACAGATTAGAAGTTTTAAGTGATATGTGTATGTGTGTGTGTATGTTGGGTTGGCCAAAAAGCTCATTTAGGGTTTTCGATAAGCTGTTATGCAAAAATGCAGTTGAACTCTTTGATTAACCCCATACATGAATATGGTATAAAGAAACCACCAACCAATGGGACCAAAGATATGTTTAAAAGTATAATCTTATTTATGAGAAATTATGAAATTATTACTTGCTGACTTTTGAAGGCAAAAGAAAAAATCTGAATATCTGTAATTGAATCTTAATATTGTTCTCTTCCTTTTTCAGAGAATAATGTGTTTACTTATTGATTCTTCAGATGATTCTTTTATAGTTTCAAGACTATAAAAAGTTATAGTCTTGAAAACTTAAACTGTTTGGAGCTTTGCTGAGCTTTTAAATGTTACAATCTATAAAATATTTAATTTTTTTCTCATTAGTATACATGAAATACATTTGTTTGGGCAGTCAACTGACCAAATGTGTTATATGTATTACATGAACAAGACAGATAAAGGAGGTAAAACACTTGTGAAAGCAACTTTATTGGAATACACACCTCTCCTACATCTTATTTGAAACTTTTCTCAAGAACTGGGCTCAGTCACATGAATGTTTCAGGGGTAGATATGCAAGCTCAAATATCACAATAATAATAATAACTATAATATTTAACATCACTGAACTCTCAGTAGGATCTAGGCCTTTGGCATAGTTCTTTACACAAATCTTCTCATTGAACACTCACAAAAACCTATGAAATAGGCACCGTTATTAGTTATATTCTATGTATAAATAACTGAGACTCAGGTAATTTAAATAACTTGCCCACAATCACACAACACGGAGTAGCAGAACAGGGACTCCACTCAGGCTGCTCTGAGTCAATACCTAAGCCCATCTCTTCTCCACGGTGCGACCCAGCTCAAGCTACAGAGAGGCAGAGGAGAAGGGTGACGTGGAGAAGGAAGTCAGGAGCAAGAGAAGCAGCTTCCTTTACAGTCAATAAGCTATTGGGATAAGTCTGAATCAGAAAAAGTCTATAGCAAGATTGCTTGATTATAAGTAATGCTGTTCTAATAGAGCCTTGGTGAAAAATAACTCATTAGACCACAGAGTGATTTTTTATTTGATCTTCTTCATCAGACTCTCTAATCTATATAGAAAGAAACAATATTAAGAGTTCCCTCTCCTGAGCCTGCCCCATACTATTCTTGGCCATGGTCTGTGCTTAAGGAGGCTTCTGCAACACTGTTCTCTTCTATTTTGATGAGTTTTGTTCACCAAATGGATTTTTTTAAACTACAGAATGTGAGATGACTCATAATTCTGAAAAAAAATCTGTTGAAATCTGGAACTGGAAGATTAAAATTATTTTGATTAAAGGCACAATCTGTTCTCTTGGGTTGTGCCTTTCCAGCAAATCTCCCTGGGGATGCTACAGTATACAGCAGTGTTGAAGTGATAGTAAAACAGATATACTTGGGATCCCTGGAAGCCCCATGCAACCGTAGGGTATTCAATTAGGGTGAAAATGAAATTGTCTTAACTCCCTAATTATTAAGTAGTGTCTAGGGATAATTTGGGTGTTTAAATGACAAGTACTCTGGTCTACACACCATATGGCTATGAGCATAGCCTAGGAAGGTTTTTAAAAATGTGTCTTTCAAAGTTACATCCCTTCTTTCTCTAACGTTGTGTTGAGAAGATAGATTCCATTATGGTCATATGTTGCAGAAGGAGAAATAGTTCTTGGCCTGTGAATATCCAATAAGATTCTTTTGCCAGTATAAGGAAAGGTATTCTGGCACAGTCTTTTTCATTGTATGCTTGAATATATTGTATATTTGGAAGTTTCAGCTACTAACAGAATTATTATCTGCTTCTTCCAAATCCTATTATTTGTTGCTTCTGAGAATCCTATAAATGGGTGTCTGTTGATGGATTCCCTACAGTAATGAAAAGGATCAATAGTATTGTAAAGACTACACCACTGGAAAGAATTATGTGCTATCTTTAAGTGAAAATTGAACAGTGCTTTAAAATAGCATTGCCATTTTTGATTATTTAACCAAAGCTGTCAATATTTCATATGGAACACATGCCAGAAAGAGAAGTTGCCTGGTTACTTTATGGATCAAAACAGGAAATACTCACTGTGCTCAAGCTGGACTTAAAAAATAAAATAAATTACTTAATCATAAAGCAAATGACTTTATGTTATTGCCAAACATTTATCATTTTCTATTTAAGTCTATCTATTCAAAACATGTAATATATTTTTAAATTGCCATATATTTTATACTGGTGTAGGGCAGAAATAGAAAAATGTCTACTGCTAAAATCCAACTGATAGCTAGGAAAATTTATTAACCTAAATTAAAATAATCACAGCTTTCTTTCACCAGCTTTAAGTTTATGATGCACATTGGTAAAAAGTCAGTGTTACTGATTCATTACCATCTGCAAATTCAAAGTGCTGACATGTTCAGATAGATTAGGTAGGATAGGCATTATCTGGAAAAATCTCAATGGAGTGCTTCAATTCTTGTTGACTTCAGACATATGGTTTCCAAATAAGTAGTGCAGACCTCAGTTATGACTTAGTTTATTGTGATACAATTTGCACACACCATAGGTGACACCCTTTAAATCCAATTTATCTTTGAGGAGAGGTTTTTATCCTACTTCTGAATATCAGCATTAGAGTGAGGCTTTACTGCATTAAAGATTCCTGCATCTTTAACCACAATTAACATATAAAGTTCTAAAATATTTTATAGCAAAGACTGCCTGAGTTCTCATCAATGGGGACAAAAGTAAGACTCAATATAAATACTGCACTTACATTCTTTTTATCTTTTTTATTTATTTTTATTAGCTGAAGGCTAATTACTTTACAATATTGTAGTGGTTTTTGCCATACATTGACATGAATCAGCCATGGATTTACATGTGTTCCCCATCCCGATCCCCCCTCCCACTTCCCTCCCCATCTGATCCCTCTGGGTCTTCCCAGTGCACCAGCCCTGAGCACTTGTCTCATGCATCCAACCTGGGCTGGTGATCTGTTTCACCCTTGATAGTATACTTGTTTCAATGTTCTTCTCTCAGAACATCCCACCCTCGCCTTCTCCCACAGAGTCCCAAGTCTGTTCTGTACATCTGTGTCTCTTTTTCTGTTCTGCATATAGGGTTATGCACCATCTTTTTAAATTCCATATATATGCGTTAGTATACTGTATTGGTCTTTATCTTTCTGGCTTACTTCACTCTGTATAATGGGCTCCAGTTTCATCCATCTCATTAGAACTGCTTCAAATGAATTCTTTTTAATGGCTGAGTAATATTCCATGGTGTATATGTACCACAGCTTCCTTATCCATTCATCTGCTGATGAGCATCTAGGTTGCTTCCATGTCCTGGCTGTTATAAACAGTGTTGCGATGAACATTGGGGTGCATGTGTCTCTTTCAGATCTGGTTTCCTCGGTGTGTATGCCCAGGAGTGGGATTGCTGGGTCATATGGCAGTTCTATTTCCAGTTTTTAAAGGAATCTCCACACTGTTCTCCATAGTGACTGTGCTAGTTTGCATTCCCACCAACAGTGTAAGAGGGTTCCCTTTTCTCCACACCCTCTCCAGCATTTATTGCTTGTAGACTTTCGGATAGCAGCCATCCTGACTGGCGTGTAATGGTACCTCATTGTGGTTTTGATTTGCATTTCTCTGATAATGAGTGATGTTGAGTATCTTTTCATGTGTTTGTTAGCCATCTGTATGTTTTCTTTGGAGAAATGTCTGTTTAGTTCTTTGGCCTATTTTTTGATTGGGTCATTTATTTTTCTGGAATTGAGCTGCAGGGGTTGCTTGTATATTTTTGAGATTAATCTTTTGTCTGTTTCTTCGTTTGCTATTATTTTCTCCCATTCTGAGGGCTGTCTTTTCACCTTGCTTATAGTTTCCTTTGTTGAAATACTGCACATACATTCTAAGGTTTTGAGGACTGTTTAATGTAATATACATGTATGAAATTGTATCACTTAAAAATGCATTTCACTTGTATTATGTCTATCAGCCTAGTATTCTACAGGGAAGCAGAGTTAAGCAATCTACTCTGTTACCTTCAAATTTCAGTGGAGGTTAATAATAACGGAAGGGACACATCAGGTCAGGGGAAGCCTCTCTCTTTTAATCCTATTAAGATAGCCTGTGCCTTTTCTAGACTGCCCTCTTTAAAAGAAACTTCCTTCATGAGCCCATGTATTGCCCATGAACACTCTATCTAGCTAGACTGAAACAGTCTGGGGGCAGTTTAAGAATTGCCAGTTCATCTCTGAAAAGTATGATTTATTGAAAGACTTGACTTGGGGCCCAGCAGCTGTGAGGTACAGAGCCTCAGGATCAGGCAGCTGAGAGAAGCAGCATGACCCCTAAATACTGTCCCCCACAAACACCCGCATTTTGTACAGTGTTTTAGCTTCCCCAGAAGTAGGTGTCCCAAATCGCTTGTGACTGGCTCAGAGGAATGGTTAAGAGATGGAATGAAACAGAGGTTAGGAAATGTTAACAACCATTTGTCTTTTAGTTTCTTTATTGTAAAAAAAGATAGCAGTTAAATGTGAGAACACCTGCCAGAGCAAACTTAGAGTGGCTAATTTCTAGTTCTCCAGTGGGTAATTTTGTAGTGACTAATATTATGGTTCTTCAGATATTAGGGCCCTAACTGTCTTCTGGAAGAATGCACAGCTATAGACTCAGACCAAGGCAAATTCAGAAGCAGAATTTTCCTCCTGGAACCATTTCACTTCCCCTTACTGGGGTTTTCCCCCTTTCTTTATGGCCACTTACTGAACAGCTAGGATTTAGGGGGTTTTTTTGGTAGAGTCATGGATGTCTGTAGTCTGACACATGCCTTTTGCAATATGACTCCCTAGAGCTCTCCAAACCTGCTCCTTTTAGCCCAAACTGACTCTCACATTTCTTAGGGTCCTACTAAAATGACTAGCTAACTAATATGATGATGAACTAATCCATATTAAGGCAATAAATATTGATAGCAGATTAATACATGAGTAGAGCCTTCACTTCCTTAATCCAAATGAATAAATATCTTGAGAATGAAAATTTCTGTAAGGCCCATAGGAAGATACTTTGAAACACCGAAGGCCTAAAGAGTGTTGTGCGTCGCATCCAACACTTTTGCGACCTCATGAACTGTAACCCGCCAGGCTCCTCTGTCCATGGGATTTTCCAGGCAAGAATACTAAAGTGGGTTGCTATTTCTATTTGCTACTCCAGGGGATCTTCCCGACACAGGGATTGAACCCGCACCTCTCGTGTCTCCTGCACTGACAAGTGGATTCTTTACCACTGAACCACCAGGAAAGCCCGAGGGCTAAAGCAGATCCCATCAAATCAACTCAAGTATTCCATAATATTCTTCATTGGATAGGACTGACTCCAGAAGACCTAAAAAGCTTCTACAAGGTCAAGAGAGTGTGAAATATTTAAACAGAACCTCACTTGTCCACCCTGCTTACCTGCTGGTGACTATAGATGTTATATATTCCAGGAGGGACTGGCACATCTGCGTTCTCAAAGACCCGTTTGCTTCCAGACTTGGTGCTATAGAAATGAGCTAGTTCAGGCTCTGGGCCTAGGATGGGTATGTTTAACATATCTGCCACGGCCAAATCATCTCTGTGGAGGAACCCGCTGACAATGTAGGCTTCTTTCCCTTGGATGAGATTTTTTATTCTTTTGATTGCCTTGGGACTGTACATCAGGTGAGTAGCCAGGCACATATGCTGCTTCTGGGGGGAGATCATAATATTCTTGTTAAAAGGTGTTCTTTTTCTTGTCCATATACCTAATCTATAATGTTGTACACAATAAATGCATTATTAATAGCAGGCTGGGTTATGACCTATCCTGTTGTTTAGCAGTTTAAAATGATAAAAGCTGTTGGGGTGAGGCTCCATAATCGCTCACATCTTTAGTGTGTTGGAAATAGGCTCACTGGGAATAGAACTAATTACTACACATCTGTATTTATTTGATCCATGTGGAATTATCCTTCTGTCAGAAGGAAAAGAAGCTGGCGGCCTTTGGATAATAGTGATTCATCTCTGCAACACTTCTGGCATGGTTTAACACTAAAGCATCTGGAAAATCAATACAATAAATGAAGAAAAGAGGCTCCTAATATTCTTCAGTATTCAGGACTCCTAATCTGGCAACCCTTTAAATGATTCAGTAGAAAAAAGGCACTTGACTTGATACCCTCTTCCCAAAGTTCTACCACAAATTCCATTTCAGGAGTATGTGTTTTTATGATGATTATCATGGTTCTTGGCCAACACACCAGAGAGGATTCATGAATGGAAAATATTTGAGAATTTCAGCAACACTCAAGTTCCTCTTCCAATGGAAAACTATTTTTATTTTTGACTACTTATATCCAGCTCAGCAATACATGTGACTGTCTCATTCAATTAAATAAATAATTCTGGCATGTCTAACAGGGGCAGAGGATGGAGTCAGATGGTCATCACAAACCAAAACTAATACAAGCTTGTCTCTGTGCTCAAGGAGTGGGAACACAGATGAGTACAATTAATGCATAATTAATACAAGGCAGAGAAGGGCCATAAAGAACTATAGAGGGCCTTGGAGGCATGGAGGAGGGAGGCAGAAGCCACATGCTAGTGTGAAGAACTGAAAAGGCAAATCACTTATCTCAGTTGGGTCTCAGTTTTCGCATCTGTAAAATGAGTATAATAATAGTACCCATCTCATAGGGATGCTGTGAGTATTAAATGAGATAATGCATGTAAAGCACTTATAATAGCACTTGGATATAATAAGCACTTAATGAACATCTGCTAATATTATTGTTATAAAAGAGGTTGGGGTTAAGGTAAATTTTGAAGGATGGGTAGGATTTTATCAGGTGAGGATGAGCATAGCCTAGGGATGGAATATGAGAACCCAAGATTGCGCTTATTTCTCTAGAACAGAGAGCATCATGGCACATGAGAAAGTCCTGGGGCTTAGGAGTCAAATGGTTCTTTGAATCCAGCTCTGTCCCTAACAAATAACCTGAACTTGGGCAAATGACTTAGACTCCTTGAGACTAAGTTTCTCCATCTGCCAAATGGGAATAAAAATACCCATTTGATGGGTTCCTCTAAGGAAAAATAAGATTATGAATATTTAACACCTATTATAATGCATGACATTGAGTTGACATTCAATCAATGGTATTAAAAATCATTATGGAGAAAACTTAAAAAAAATAAAGTCACTAAAATGTCATGCAAATAATATAATGCAAGACATGAGAGTCTTAATGGAGTTTAAAGGATTTTGTAGAGTGGCTCCATCTCCCCCCAGAGTCTAGTTAAAATTCTATTCAACAAGGACTTAAATTGTGGAGAAATTCCGAGCCACTATTTTGGGGAGTATCAGGCACACCAGTTTGCAAAGTGCTAGAGGGTATGAATGCCGAGTATAAGAGAAAGTGACTGAGGAGACCCCCTGGATTTCAGTCCTGTCTGAATTTGTAACTTGCCAGTTGATTTAGAAAACCTGATCTTTCTGAGCCTTGGTTCCCCACATTCAAATGAGGGGTTGAACTAGAAGTCTCTAGGGTCCTTCCAGCTGTGCTATAACGTTAAAACCAAAGCTCTTCTGGATATACTATTTAATGGGTACAGAGTTTCTTCTTGGGATTTTGAAAAAGTTTTGAAACTGGATAACACGATGATTGTACAACAATGTGAATGCACTTGATGCCATGGAACTGTACACTTTGAATGATTTAAATGATAAATTTTATGGTATGTATATTCTGCCTCCCCCCCCTCAAAAAAAAGATCCCCCAAAAAAATTCCTCTGAGAGAGGATTTTATGATTTACCCTATTGAACCCTCCCTTCAGAGCAAGTGATCTAAGTTCCTTTTGTCTATGGAATATGCCTTTTCTACATAATTTAAATCCATTTTCAAAACCTGCCTTTAAGAATGCAGCTCTAGGAAATCCAGTGCTCCACTGGACAATGAATGGTGACAGCACCTCGTGGGTTTGTGTTTCCCATCTGATTGCTCACTGTTTATCCCCTTGTTTATTATTTCACGCCTTCCCCTCCTTACAGTTTATTCCAATGAGGAAATGTGAAAAAATGATATGTCTGGGAGAACTGATGACTTGAGTCACAATATATGGTGGGCTTTTCAGGGACCTGGAAGAATGTTTCAAAGGGGACAGTCTTCTCAAGTCAAGTTCCCAAGGTCTCAGCACTTTGACACGTACTCTTCCATTTGATCCATACAACACAATTAACAGTCCCTCTTTTGGAAACTGTGAAACAGGCTCAGGTGATTTGCCTATAGTCACATAGCTGGCACATAGCAGAGGCAGGATTGTTATTCATTATTATTTTATGTATTATTATTAGTATTCATTATTAGCACAGTTCTCATGCCATAGCTGCTATGATTTCTCCCATTTTACAGACCTGAGGTTTTATGAAGTGTGATGAGGGGATGGCAGATGCAGCAATAGAACCTAACATGAAAGTTCTGAGCACATTTCCGGCCAGGATGGATTTCTGTCTCCTCTAGGGTTGCTTGTCTCTATTGGCAAGTACTCTACCCAACTCTATTATGTCATCTGCAGGCATGCCTTATTCTTCAGGCAAGATGGTCCCATGGTATTGTGTTCAATGTGTGTTTGATAAAGATTTGAATGTAAATGATGGCAGAGCATTTCTGACTGCAGGTCTGGTGTGACCATGTAGAGAAAATCAGTATCACCAGATCCCCGTATCATCCAGGTTGTGAATTTATACAGATGACAAAAATCTAAAATGTTCCTAATTCCATAACATTATGTTGTTGTTTAGTTGCTCAGTTGTGTCTGACTCTTTTGTGACCCCATGGACTACAGCCCACCAGGCTCCTTAGGCAATAGGATTTCCCAGGCAGGAATACTAGAGTGGGTTGCTGTTTTCTTCTCCAGGGGATCTTCCTGACCTAGGGATCAAACCCACATATCCTTCTTGGCAGGCGGATTCTTTAGCACTGAGCCACCTGGGGAGCAACCCACTCCAGTATTCTTGCCTGGAAAGTTCCACAGACAGAGGAGTCTTAGGGGCTACAGTCTATCAGGTTGCAAAGAGCTGAACAACACTGGACAACTGAGCATGCACACATGCACCTGGGAAGCAATTCCAAAACATTATAGTTACAATTAACTTAGCAGCACTTTTTTATTTTGACCTGAGACCAAAGGTAGTTGCTTAGGAAGTCTTCATAAACATCAAAATATTCAAAAGTAGACATGATGACTTTGTAACAGTATTTTTCACCACTACAGATTCAAAAATTGTATAGTAACTTAGAGAGATGTACAAACAGATTTTTGGCACACTTAAAAAAAAAATCTCAAAACCATTCACTGGCATGAAAATCAGCACTGATACAATCTCTCAAACCCATTAAAAAGAAATAAAGCCATGACTAAACACGAGCAGGAAATGATTTGAGAGTTTTAATTTTTATATCTTAGAAAGGTGACTGCCTATGAGTGATTAATTACTCAAATACTTTAAACTGTAAGAAGTATTAAGTACTTAAAAATATTTCCTACTTGTTTCTATTCACAGAAATGCAAACCTACACAATGAATGTAACCCCATGAATTTGTTAGTGCCAACTACCTATCTCCTCTTGGAAGGTAAAGAGTGGACTATGAAGATACGTTTCTCAGGTAATAGGACCACGAGCTGGAAAGGACTTTGACATGATCTAATCCATCATTTCATCCTACAGATGAATAACAAACGACCAGAGAGGTAAAGAGGCTTGCCCAAGACCACAAGGTCATTCAGAAGGAAGGAGGTCTTTCCAGTTCATGATGGTGTTCTGGTGTCAGACAGATTTGGGTTCATACTCTGGCCCCACTAGTAACTTAGGACTAGAAAGTGAGTATCGGTTTCCTTGGCCATAGGAGGAAATTGATCATTTCTGTCTTGCTGCTGTGTCCTAAGCATCAAACGAGAAAGTGTTTGCTAAGCATTTGATTAATGTTAACTGTTTACTCACTTTCCTTTCCCCAAATCTAGTGTCCCTTCCCCATTCCATGCTTCTTCAGTGTATACTGGTATTCCAGATATATGGAAACTGCTTATTAGCAGCTACCAGACATTAGCTCCAGTTTCTGGATGGAGAAAATCGGGAAATTAACCACATACTAATAGCAGTTCTTTTCCTTCTTGCGTCCCAATATCCACAGTAACTCTGACGTTGAGGACAGGGAAAAGCTAGGAAGCACCAAAGCAATCCTTGCATTGATGGAGTTATTGGGAAGTCTCTAAGATTATAAGTAAGTGGCAAGGATCTGTCCCCTTTTTCTCTTGCTTGTCCTGCTCCTGCCCTTGCTACCTCTTCCACAGCCAAGTGATGCCAGTGAAGTAGAGCTAGGCAGAGAGCTCTTATGGGAATATTGAGGTATCCTGTTATGAAAAAGCAAAATCCTCATTTTGGTGGTGGTTGTTGTTCAGTATCACTAAGTCATGTCTGACTGTGACCCCGATGAACTGCAGAACATTAGGTTTCCTGGTCATTTACTGTCTCCCAGAATTTACTCAAATTCATGTCCATTGAGTCAGTGATGCCATCCTACCATCTCACCCTCTGCCACCCTCTTCTCCTTTTGCCTTCAATCTTCCCCAGCATCAGGACCTTTGCCAGTAAGTCAGTTCTTCGCACCAGGTGGCCATTTGGTAGAAGAGTAAAATTCACTGAGTACACCAGCAAAGTAGAAATGCTAGAGCATCCCTTGATCCCACTGTCCCCTCCCCAGGATTTTGGTCAAATCATGCATCTGAAGCGTCAATGGGTAGTATCTCAACACATCAATACTACTTCCTACACGAACCACGAAACTGGTTTCTCTGATGATCGAGAGTTGATTTGGGTGCATCGCACTTGTGAGTGAAGAAAGTTATCTTCATCAGCAAATTCAGACACTCCTCAAAAGTGTATAGCCTATTAGGTATTAAAATATTGATTGTTTACGATGGAAAGCTTACATTCTTGCTAAAACATGGAGAAATTCATTTCATGCCATCTCTTGCACTGCCTTATTCTAAAAACACTGCCATCATGTTTCCATGAATCCCAAAAGTTCTTGTCTAGGGATAAGATTCCACTCTGAATGCATTCCACTCATTAAAAATCAGTTTCTAAAAAAAGTTAAAAAAAAAATCTGAACCTTGTTCATGATGAACCATGTGATACAGTATATAAGACCAAATTCCCCGGGAGGGAAAAAACCCATGGAATCACAAGAATTTGTTCTTGTTGTTTAGTCACTAAGTTGTGTTCAACTCTTCTGCGACTCCATGGACTCTAGCCCACCAGGATCCTCTGTCCATGGAATTTCCCAGCCAAGAATACTGGAATGGCTTGTCATTTCCTTCTTCAGGGGATCTTCCCGACCCAGAGATGAAACTTGTGTCTCCTGCTTGGCAGGCAGATTCTTTACCACTGAGCCACCAGGGATGCATGTAACAAGAAATACTAGTTTGGAAATCAGAAAACAGAGGCCTTGATCTAAAGACTGTCCCTAACTAGCCTTGTGACCACAGGCAGGCCCCAGCCTTTCTCTGCCTTGGTGTTCTCCACACAAAATTAAGAAAAAGCAACCGTAGATGTTATAAATTCACCTACTTGATGGTACAACCCAATAACTACAATTAGGCTTCAGCTACAGAGAAACTGGGTAGCAGTAGCTCAGTTAAGTCTGCAAGTTAAACTGGGATATTTATTTCCTACAGTCCAACTAGTAGTCTAATCAGTAAAGCTGTTAAACTTGCAATAATATTTCACTGATGTGTACCAGAGCGTTGCAAGTTATAAAATTTCCAATTTAATTTTACTGCATCCCCGAAGCCGTAGTAATTAGAAGACAAACTCACAGTGAAGATGTTTATAGCTTCAGGGGTGATAATTTTGAACCTGTCCCGCAGGTCACTTCTGTCCTCAAAGTTCCCCGATTTGACAGCTGCCTGTAGACTCAGGATTTTGTTGTAATACAGTAGCAACTCGTCATTCATTCGATGGGAGCAGATGTAGATGACGCTCACTTTGGCATCTAAAAACAACAGGCGCAACGTTAATTACTGGTATAAAGGTAAATGACATTACGAACTCTGGCATCAGATTGATGTTGTGCAGTTTAAAATAAAGAGCATATCCAAAAGCCACATTCAAGTTAATTTAGATTGGTTTTGCACAGATCCTAGAAATTCAACTGAACTTTTTAAACCTTTGTATTTCTCTAAAAAAAAGATAGCACCATTACCAAAAAGTAGACACAATGATTCCTTCAGAAGGAGAACTGAGAGGTACCATGGAATTGTACTTTCAAATAAATACATAGGGATTTAGCCCCCAAACTCCCATTAACCTCAATGGGAATTGCATACTGCTTTTAAAATTTATCCCATTAACTTTAGTAAATTATAAAACCAAGCTATTAACTTTAGAAAGCTGATGAAATCACAATTTCTTATTCTGCTTGGTCTTGGGAATGTTCTATCCAAATAAATGGTCTGATTATGACCATAGCAATGATTATTTCAGGAAAGCAACCTTTTCCTTTCTTCATTCCCAAAGAGGACTATATTACTTAAATAGGACATCTAGTGATTCTTGGTTTAAAGGAAACACTATCTTAATTTAACTGTTCTCCTTCTTAAGATGTGCTTCTTATTATGTGCATAGAAAGAAATCCTAATTAAATTTCCCATCCAAATGGAATAGTGAGATGAGATTACCCACTCTGGGTTGCAGAATATTTTAGGGAGTATGGACAGGAAATCAGCAGCCAATGGAGTCACTCATTCATTCGTAAAATAATTGACTGATCACTAGGGACAAAGCACTTTGCTAGACATGAAAGGAAATACAGGAATCAAAGCAACTGAGATGTTGCCTGTGAGAAGCCACCATTCCACATGTACAGACAGCCCTGAAACATGGTGGAGGGCGGTAGATACACGGCACATGCAGAACAGGTGCTCAGGAAAGGTCAGAGGAGGAAGCACTGTAAAGTGTTCCCTTCATCAAGCAGGGTGGAGAGGGGAGGATGTTAAGACACCTCTGTTCAGTTTGGCAGAGTATACAGAGCATAGACTGATTAAATTCTTGCTCAGCTGCATACAAGCCGGGGTACGTTATTTAATCTTTCTCAGCACTGGTTTCTTCCCTTGTAAGTAGAGAATAAAATCACCCAGGGCACAGAGTTTGGGAGAGTATGAAATGAAAGAATGAATACACACACACACACTCACAAAATGCACCTGGTGCAGTATCCAGCACGTAATAAGTGCCCAACTAACTTGATGAACCAACCACTAACAGATGAACCAATCTGCCCCTACGTCCACCCTGGCTAGGCCAACTAACGGTGATTCTACACCTCACCCTCCACACTTGCGCTCCTTTTAATCAGTGCCTGAAGATTTAACACGATGAAGTAGTGTCCTCTGCTGTTCCATCTTGTTATTCCAAATCCTTTGATCTTGTCTCTCCAAACTCTTTAAAGGTACGGTGTATCCTTTTCAAAAAACTCCCCCATGCCCTGGTACAATGTCAAGTGTGCAGGAGTCAATAAATATTTGTGAGTTGACCAAAGGGATCTGGGAGAGTGGAGAGATTCAGGAAGTTGAAAGTCATACACAATAGTGAGATCCACAGCATGCAGGAGAAATCTGTTCTGGAGAAGAGCATCTTGTGGCTAGAAGCAGTGTCTTCTGAACTGGACCAGTGGTGGGCCCAGAGTAAATGCTCCATAAATGTAAATACTTAAGTGGCTCCTACTTAATGTCGAAAGCACATTGCCACATGAGCCTCAAAATAAATTAACTGAGGAGACAGCAGTTACAAAACTTGTGTTCAACTGTTGAATGATCAAATTAGTTATCACAAATCTTGTGTTTTCAATAAAAGTCTAGTATCTCATCAAACTAGTGGTTTTTAAAACCAAACTAGTGGGGGTTTTGAAGTATTAAAAAAGGACACAAAAACAAACAACAAAAATAATAAAGATTCCATAGTGGGAGAAAACTAAATTTTTCTTGGGAAGAAATTTCTGGGTTACAAATAATAAGAAATCATGTTGTTAATTTTAACTTTCCTGCTCAGTTTGGGCAAATGAATATTATGTCACTAACAATAATATCCAGTATTATCCAGTTTGATTGTGGATCAACAAATGTTCAAAATTAACTGGTGATTTTGGAAAGGAATTAATGAAAAGATGAAATTGTTTTGATTGCTAGTCAATAGTATCAGTCACCCTCTTGCTTAAACTCATCTAGAAGTTGAAAATATTAGCCACTGAGGTCTCCCCACCTGATACCCTGACTTTACAGCCACTATCTGAACAAGTCTTAATGTGTGATCAGATTACTTTTGTTTCCCCTGAATAAGCAGAAAAATCAACACCCTTTACTAGGAATTAACAGAATTTAAAAAATGAAATCATTTATTCTTCCACAAATTACCACTTATTTTCCTTGTTTCTTTACATTTTTACTTCACAAGCAAGTACTTTTCCTATCTTCTCATTTATCTCTAAACTTTTATTACATCTTTTGAAGGGGTTTTAGGATTGCATTGTTATATCATGAAGATGGTATACAAAGAAAAGGCATTTGGTTCTTAATCTCTCAGAAAGGTTCATATTAGCAAAATTTTCCATTGCAGGTAGACATAGACTGAATTATTGAGTTATTTAAAATAGAAGCCTAATACATTTAAGTTTTCTCTAATAAAGAGAATCCTTTATAAAGAAATTCTTTGGTGATGGTTTGGACTATAAATATACAGAAGGGTATATAAAAAGCTAAAGAAAAAAATTAATCAAATAAATTAGAGCAAAGTCTGCCCTCTGCTGCACTTCAATGCTTTCCACCATCAGGTTTTAAGTTGGAATAGCTCAGCACTAACAAATCAATCTTAAGTCATTAAAATAATTTTTGTAAGGCTGAAAAACAATATTAGTGCCTAGATAATAGATTAAAGCAATTACCCTATTATTATTTTAGGACACTGTAAATTTCTAGTACTGATGTATTTTTGTTACCAAATGGCATTTATAAAATAATAATGATGCTGAAATATATATGAATCATGTAAAGTATGTCATTCCAGGGAGCCAGCTAAGTTGGTCATTGACAATTAAAAATTCTTCCTTGTTTCGCTTAAATAAGGGCCAAAGCAATTATATTTTAACAATACTAAGAAGTTCTTACTTGAAAACTTATTTTTAAAAAAAGGCTAGTTTTTGTTTAACCCTGAGTTTCTGGCCAGGATCTCCCATGCTGATTCAAATTATTGCTTAGACTTTGAAACCTTTATTCATTAAACTTCATCTCAAACAGTGTCAAACAAAGCCATAGCATTCTTGTATCCTTCTTTCCAGGTCCCAGGTTGGTGTCTGATTTAAAACTGACCAAACCAATACTAGATCTCGACTTTTACAAAGATGTGTCTATCACTCAAGGTCTGTGTTTCTAAGAATTCCCTTCACTAGGCACTTTCTGTTTTCTCATAACTAGGTGATATATATTTAAATAGAAGCTTCTTTTAAATCTATCTTCATTCCCCTCTTATTTTTATAATGAAAACACAATGTGCAAAACCATAGTTCTGATACCTTCCACTCATTCCTCATAATATAATAGACAATATTGACATAGATATAAAATGTTGACTTTCTTCACTGCCAGATTGAGTAAATGAAGAAGAGTTGGGGCTATAGGAGAGAAATCCTTATTCAGTCCTGCAGCAAAGAGAATTACAAAATTACCCAAGTAAATTGGTTAAAATGTCACTCATTTATTCAAGTTGACTTCACCATAAATATGTTCTTTAAAATGAAACATTCAATTGCCCTACAAGTAGAAGTACTTTTCAAAGAAAAGTACAAGCTTTTTCTTTGTAGAGTGAAAACAAAAACATTTAATCAACATTCATTGATAAACATCCTGAAGAGCCAATTGTGTAAAAGTGTTTACTATACCTAAGATGTCACACAGCCTCCCTAGCTGCGTGTTCTGCTGTGTGTTGAAATCGGCAATATTTTGTCGCACAGGCTGGGAATATCCTAAAAGGCAAACCAGATGTTAAAACTCAGAAAGAGCAAGTCAATATGGTAAAATGGCATATGAGGATTTCAGTGTCATGGTCCACATTTCCAGAAAAGAATTGTCTCTGAAGCATCTTGCAGAAACAATCCAACTCCTAAGAATGAGAGCCTTGCTCCTCAAGGGATTAAGCATTACTCTGGAAGATGTGCTAGGCAGCATATTCTGCAACAGAGAGGTTCATATTTTTCAATACCAACAAAGCTGTTGGGAATCAGGATCACAGAAACATGGGAAAATTTTGGAAATTTAACATGAATGTTCAAAAGAGCATGTAAGAACATTATGTTCAGATTTTAAAAATATTTTGCCTTTTCAACCCATGCATCTGATGTGACATTTTGAAGTATGTCCTGGAATCATTCTCAACTGATACTCAAATTTTAGACAAAACCCTTGCTGTTGCAACTATGTATTTAAATAATTCTAAATACTAAAGAAATATGCTTCTGCTCACACAGTCAAAAGAACTTTAAAGGGCAATAAAGGTTAATGTAGGTACTTTGTCAGTACTAATGAAAGCCCCACCATTTCTTTCGTGTCCATTGGAATGGCAGAAGGAAAACACGTGTGAATTCAGTTCAGTTCAGTTCAGTTTAGTCGCTCAGTCGTGTCCGACTCTTTGCGACCCCATGA
The DNA here is from genome assembly GCF_963930625.1 of Muntiacus reevesi. Taxonomy (NCBI): domain Eukaryota; kingdom Metazoa; phylum Chordata; class Mammalia; order Artiodactyla; family Cervidae; genus Muntiacus; species Muntiacus reevesi. The sequence continues at coordinate 14,127,521 of NC_089255.1, read as the reverse complement.
ATCGCAGCATGCCAGGCCTCCCTGTCCATCACCAGCTCCCGGAGTTTACTCAAACGCATGCCCATCGAGTCGGTGATGCCATCCAGCCATCTCATCCTCTGTCGTCCCCTTCTCCTCCTGCCCCCAACCCCTCCCAGCCTCAGGGTCTTTTCCAATGAGTCAACTCTTTGCACCAGGTGGCCAAAGTATTGGAGTTTCAGCTTCAGCATCAGTCCTTCCAATGAACACCCAGGACTGATCTCCTTTAGGATGGACTGGTTGGATCTCCTTGCAGTCCAAGGGACTCTCAAGAGTCTTCTCCAACACCACAGTTCAAAAGTATCAATTTTTTGGCACTCAGCTTTCTTCACAGTCCAACTCTCACATCCATACATGACCACTGGAAATGTGTGAATTATTGTCCCAAAATCTTCTACAGCAGGAAAAATTTCTGCTACTTCAGGGGTTAAAATTTAAAAGTGGATCAAACACGAACTTACAAGGCATGCATACTCACAAATATGCATAATTGTTTATATGAAATTCAGCAACTGTAGGTGTAACTTTTAAAAAAATAATAAAATTGCTTTTCACATTTTGAAGAGATGCTTCAATGCCTCCTTGTGGTTAGTGAGCCCAAACACATGTTTCAAGTTAAACTGCTGTAGATAAAGTGATTTTAAATACTACATCTTCGAGATGTGACAGATTTCCTTTTCAGCATAAGGAAAACTATTGCAATTCAGGCAACAGGGCTTCAGATCAAATGAACTCTGATAATTGGCTCTTTGCTTTGATGTTAGTGTTTAAACACTAGACAACGTCTGGAAATTAAATGAGTTTACAATTCATCTAAAAGTCTCTCTTTTGCTTTATGCAGATGAACTTAAGAACTAAAAAGGCAGAAGGACAAGTGGGCTGTTTGAATTATTTTTGAGAAATTATTAATTTCTAAAATAATCTGGGGAACTCTTCCACATATGAAAGTTAATATAGACAGCTACAAACAATGCTACCTTGATGTGCAGTTGCAATAATGTAACTCTTTGGATTTTGCATATGTATAATGCTGTCTATACTCAGATAAATGTTTAGGAAGATGTATTGTGAATACCATCTATCAAGACTATAAGAAGGCAGGAAAATGCCTAGAGAATAAAGTATGATTAAGAAAAGTGCCTGAGAGCATTCTACGAACGCATTTCCTTTCAAAAGTAAAGATAAAAGGCAGTGTGAGATGGCTCATTAAAATGATGTCCAATTTAAAATCTAAAGGATGTCTGATCACATTCTTGCCACATATGCAGCATGTGAGTAAGTCTGTGTTTCAATCAATTACTTGAGCTCAGTTTTCCAACAAATTACTCAGTACCTTTGTTACCCTCATCAAGGAGCATATAAAGTGTCTATGCAGGATTATGATAAAACTGTTCACTCTGTTAACCCTACAATTACACCCATATTACAGAACTGTATATTAACAATCTCAGGGCATTGTTACAGAGGATCATATGGAACAACTGATAGGAAAATATTGTGTAAACTGTAAGTTACTGTGTAAGTAGAAGTTATTTTAAAATTATAAGGTATGAGGACTCCCAAAGTTTGTAACAGCAAAAACAAATTCTGCCACAAGCAACAGATCATTCCACACGAGCAAGATACAATGCAAGGCACATTGCCATCAGCAGAGCAGAAGTTAGGAGTCAATTTTTTAAAAAGTCTGGTTTATTCTTATGTTTTGTACATCCACAAAGTATACATGTTGACACCTTAGGTGAAATGACCTCATCGATGTGGGCAGCATATATTAAATACAATAGTGACTTAACCAGAAAACTGTCAGCATGGATGTTGTGGCCTTGAGGAGTTCAGCAGACATGGCCAGTGGCAATGCAACATCATACTTTGGAATACAATCTATGAAGTCATGGATATGTCAAAGGTGAGACTAGAAACACCACAGGAGTTTTGAGAAACTTCTACTTCAACCCTCTCCCATTATAGATAAGGAAACTCGGGTAAGTTCCTTGTCTCTTTTCCAAGATAACATAAACCTATAAATTATTATATAGTTCAGATACCGCATCTTTAATTCTTGTGACAAATGTGGTTGTGTCAAGTAAGAGAGATGACAAGACTCCCAGTGTGAGGAGAGAACTCCAGAGGGATAAAGAGCTTTTGCCAATTTTCTCACTTTTATTTTCAGTTGCTGTGTCAGGCAGAATAATGGCCTCCAAAGCTGTTCCCGTCCTAATCCCCAGAACCTGGGAATATGCTAGGTTACATGGCAAAGGGGAAATAAAGCTGCAAATGGAATGAAGATTTCTAATCAGCTGACCTTAAAATAAGGAGATTCTCCCAGATTATTTGGCTGGACCCAATGTCATCACAAGGACCAAAAAAGTGGAAGAGGGAGGTGGCAGAGCAGAGTAGAGGCAACTACGGAAGAAAGGCACAGAGATGCCACGTTGCTGGCTTTAAAGATGGAGGAAGCGGGCCATGCTTTCCTTATTCATTCCATTGTGGGTGGCTTCCAGAAGCTGGAAAGGGTCAGAAGACAAATCCTTCCCTAAAGCCTCCAAGGGAATGCAGCCCTGCCCACACCTTGATTTAGCTCCTTTCATACTTCTCCCTTCACACTTCAGAATTATTACCATGAAGCAAAAAACTTGTATTGTTTTAGCCAGTAAGCTGTGGAAACAATAACTGTCAAAAATTCTTAAAAATATGGGAATACCAGGCCATCTTACCTGCCTCTTGAGAAATCTGTATGCAGGTCAAGAAGCAACAGTTAGAACCAGATATGGAAAAACAGACTGGTTCCAGATTGGGAAAGGAGTACATCAAGGCTGTATACTGTCACCCTGCTTATTTAATTATATGTAGAGTACATCATGAGAAATGCTGGGCTGGATGAAGCACAAGCTGGAATCAAGATTGTCGGGAGGAATATCAATAACCTCAGATATGCAGATGACACCACCCTTATGGCAGAGAGTGAAGAGGAACTAAAGAGCCACTTGATGAAGCTGAAAGAGCAGAGTGAAAAAACTGGCTTAAAACTCAACATTCTAAAAACTAAGATCATGGGATCTTGTCCCATCAGTTCAGTTCAGTTCACTTGCTCAGTTGTGTCTGACTCTTTGAGACCCATGGAGGCAGCACAACAGGCCTCCCTGTCCATCACCGACTCCCGGAGTTTACTCAAACTCATGTCCTTTGAGTCGGTGATGCCATCCAACCATCTCATCCTCTGTCATCCCCTTTTCCTCCTGCCTTCAGTCTTTCCCAGCATCAGGGTTTTTTCCAGTGAGTCAGCTCTTCATATCAGGTGGCCAAAGTATTGAAGTTTCAGCTTCAACATCAGTCCTTTGAATGAATATTCAGGACTGATTTCCTTTAGGATGAACTGGTTGGATCTCCTTGCAGTCCAAGGGACTCTCAGGAGTCTTCTCCAACACCACAGTTCAAAAGCATCAATTCTTCGGTGCTCAGCTTTCTTTATAGTTCAATTCTCACATCCATACATGACCACTGGAAAAACCATAGCCTTAACTAGGTGGACCTTTGTTGGCAAAGTAATGTCTCTGTTTTTTAATATGCTGTCTAAGGTTGGTCATAACTTTTCTTCCAAGGAGTAAGCGTCTTTTAATTTCATGGCTGCAATCACCATCTGCAGTGATTTTGGAGCCTCCCAAAATAAAGACTGCCACTGTTTCCACTGCTTCCCCATCTGTTTGCCAGGAAGTGATGGGACCAGATGCCATGATCTTAGTTTTCTGAATGTTGAGGTTTAAGCCAACTTTTTCACTCTCCTCTTTCACTTTCATCAAGAGGCTCTTTAGTTCTTCACTTTCTGCCATAAGGGCGGTGTCATCTGCATATCTGAGGTCATTGATATTTCTCCCGGCAGTCTTGATTCCAGCTTGTGCTTCTTCCAGCCCAGTGCTTCTCATGATGTACTCTGCATATAAGTTAAACAAGTAGGGTGACAATATATAGCCTTGACATACTCCTTTTCCAATTTGGAACCAGTCTGTTGTACAATTCTAACCATGTCCAGTTCTAACTGTTGCTTCCTGACCTGCATACAGATTTTTCAAGAGGCAGGTCAGGTGGTCTGGTATTCCCATCTCTTTCAGAACTTTCCACAGTTTATTGTGATCCACACAGTCAAAGGCTTTGGCAATGTCAATAAAGTACAAATAGATGTTTTTCTGGAACTCTTTTGCTTTTTTGATAATCCAGCGGATGTTGGCAATTTGATCTCTGGTTCCGCTGCCTTTTCTAAAACCAGCTTGAGCATCTGGAAGGTCATGGTTCAAGTATTGCTGAAGCCTGGCTTGAAGAATTTTGAGCATTACTTTACTAGTGTGTGAGATGAGTGCAATTGTGCGGTAATTTGAGCATTCTTTGGGATTGCCTTTCTTTGGGATTGTAATGAAAACTGACCTTTTACCAGTCCTGTGACCAGTGTTGAGTTTTCCAAATTTGCTGACATATTGAGTGCAGCACTTTCACAGCATCATCTTTTAGGATTTGAAATAGCTCAACTGGAATTCCATCACCTCCACTAGATTTGTTCGTAGTGATACTTCCTAAGGCCAACTTGACCTCACATTCCAGGATGTCTGCTCTAGGTGAGTGATCACACTATCGTGATTATCTGGGTCATGAAGATCTTTTTTGTACACACCTTCTGTGTATTCTTGCCACCTCTTCTTAATATCTTCTGCTTCTGTTAGGTCCACACCATTTCTGTCCTTTATTGAGCCCATCTTTGCATGAAATGTTCCCCTGCTATCTCTAATTTTCTTGAAGAGATCTCTAGTCTTTCGCATTCTATTGTTTTCCTGTGTTTCTATACACTGATCACTGAGGAAGGCTTTCTTATTTCTCCTTGCTATTCTTTGGAACTCTACATTCACATGGGTATATCTTTCCTTTTTTCCTTTGCTTTTCGCTTCTCTTCTTTTCACAGCTACTTGTAAGGCCTCCTCAGACAGCCATTTTGCTTTTTTGCATTTCTTTTTCTGGTGCGATCACTTCATGGCAAATAGATGGAGAAAAGTAGAAAGAGTGACATATTTTGTTTTCTTGGGCTCCAAAATCACTGCAGACAGTGACTGCAGTCATGAAATGAAAAGACACTTGCTTCTTGTAAGAAAAGCTATGACAAACCTATACAGTGTATTAAAAAGGAGAGACATCACTTTGCTGACAATGGCCCACATAGTCAAAGCTATGGCTTTTCCAACAGTCATGCACAGTTGTAAGAGTTGGACCATAAAGAGGGCTGAGCACCAAACAAGTGATACTTTTGAACTGTGGTGCTGAAGAAGAGCCTTGAGAATCCCTTGGACTACAAGGAGATCTAACCAGTCCATCCTAAAGGAGATCAGTCCTGAATATTCATTGGAAGGACTGACGCTGAAGCTGAAGCTCCAATACTTTGCCCACCTGATGTGAAGAACTGATTCATTGGAAAAGACCCTGATGCTGGGAAAGATTGAGGGTACGAGGAGAAGGGGACGATGGAGGATGAGATGGTTGATGGCATCATCGACTCAATGGACAAGAGTTTGAGCAAATGCTGGGAGAATAGTGAAGGACAGGGAAGCCTGGCAGGCTGCAGTCCATGGGGTCACAAAGAGTCAGACACAACTGAGCGACTGAATGACAACAGCCACTAAGCTGTGGTGACTGGTCAGAGGGCAACAGAAAGCTATTATGAATGTCTACTTTCCCTTACTCCCAGTAAGAACCATCCTCCAGTGTACTTCTCTTTCACCTCTAATTGAAAGATGGGGGATGGGGTTTGAGATCCCTAATTAGAGCTCAGAATAAGCACTCAATAAGTATCGTTGTTGTTACTATTATTTTTCCTAACCTCAGCTGAGCCAGACTTAAATTCTCAAAAGGAGCTCTACTGAAATGTAGGCAAATCATTATTATAACATGTACAAATTACTTGGACTATCAAAATACTGCTCTTCTAGCTTATGGAGCTGATCGACCCTAATTGCTGTCAGATGTACCTGACTCCCCTTTTCTAAGAAGGTTCTCCATCTTCCCTTACTGTCATTCGCTCACACGCTGTCTTCACCACTTTCCTCATTTTGTCATCACACGTTCCTTTGTTAGCTTGTTTACTTGTTTGTGGTACATCACTCCTTCCCCCTGCATCACTCTGGCTCCGTTAGTCAGACTGCAAGCTCCATCAGAACAGTAACGCTGTGATACTCCCAATCAAATGAGTCAAGGAAATGTGCCTGAAGAGCCTACTCAAAGAATCTGTCTTCTAAATTCTTAGCCCTTTCTCTGTTGTGTTTTCATCACTCCCTCCTCTCCTTTCAACACTCATGAAGTTGGGTTCTCTGATCTGGAGAATTTCTGGGGAACTCAAGGAATGGCAAGTGGGATTTGTAGCTTTCTCTAGGTCTTTATCAGCATAGAATAAAACAGCACTGGCATAAAGGGACACGCTCTCTTCCTTACCACTATAGAGAAGAATACATATTCTTTCCTTATGCCATCCTCATCACCTGCAAAGTATTCATAGTTTGATAAAGCGTTCCATCTTTCCTCAAAATATTATTTTCTCTGCTTCATATTGAAAAATGGTACCTGAATGCTGTCCCTCAAGTTTTCCAACTACCATACTTTTGGTCTTCTATGGAACCAAGGATGCTCATTAATGGTTACTGGCTATCATTTCTCCATCTTAATTTCTGCCCTCATCTTCTTTCCCATCCCTGTCTTCACCCCGACACAAACTCCTATCAGATGATGCTAATTGCCTCTTTGCCACCCAGTAAACTAGTCCTGCTAGGATTGACTTTTCCTTCACAGCAACTGCAGAGACCCAAGAACACGAGCAAGGCCATGCTCACTGGCCATGACTCCTTGGGACTGTGGCTGCCTTTGTGACAGGCCCCTACTATTGCAGTAAAATCAAGTATTCTTGAACCCTGCTTATTACTCTGTGGTTGACTCCTAGTTTATTTTGTCTCCAAGTCCCAGACTGTACAATTGTACCTAAGGCAGAGAAGGGGTTAATAGCAGATTTCCAGTTACTACATAGTTGTCATTCATCCCGTCATTCTGACCTGAGGTGGGAGTCACCCATGTCTCGGTTTGATGAACTGGAGCAGTGGTTCCCAACCTTTTCCCCATTTGGAAACCCGTGACAGGCGATGTTCAAATGCATCACACACTCCAAAGGGCATACGCAGGGTTACAAAAGCAGTAGCTGTAACTCTATCCCTTTCTCTTCCACTCAAGAAAGCATATAAGATGCAAGCTGAGTGAGAGTGGCATTTATTATAGAAATCATCTTGAATTGCTCCAATTCATAAAAAGTTAAACATTAGTGAAACTTTGGACTCTAATAATAAAAATTTAGGGAATATGAAATGTACTTTACAAATGATTGCACATTAGCATCCTGCAGTCATCCAGAGAAATGTGATCGAGACATCATGGTTATACCCTGACTTTAATTACTCGTGCACATGTGAAGGCACAGGATGCTGAGCTAGGAAATAAGATGGAGCAAGAGGGAGGCCTGTCTAGGTTATGTATATGGTCCATCCAGTGCCAATTTGATGAAAAAAAAACTGAGGGTTGGAATTACCCTGGTGGCCCAGTGGTTAAGAATCTGCCTTCCACTGAAGGGGATGTAGGTTTGATTCCTGGTCAGGGAACTAAGATCCTATATGCTGCAGGGCAACTCAGCCACATGCTGCAACTTGAGAAGTCTCAGCTCTGCAACTAGAGAAAGTCCATGCACCACAACAAAGACCCAGTGCAGCCAAAACAAAAACAAAGCAAAAACAAACAAACAAAAACAGATTAATAAACTGTTTTGGGGGGACTTCAGAGAGAAATTAGAGAAATTTGTGATGAGGTACACACAGGAAACATAGGAGGTACTCAAATCTTTGCTGAGTTTTGAAAACATTCTCAAACCAAACTGGCCAAATGGATTCTGTTTGGTGCTGAAAGTCTTTCCCTCAAAAGAGTGAAGACTTTCTCTTATTCAAACTTTTTGTCAGTGACATACATAGCACTGTATGCAACTAAAGTCAGTGATTCTCAAAGTGTGGTCTCGGGGCCTGGGGGCAGGAAGCCTGGAAGGTTAAAACTCTTTTCAAAATAATACTAAGATGACATTTCCCCTTTTCAGTATTATCCTGCCACAAAATATAAGTTCATTGATTTCAGATTCCACATTGAAAGTAAATCTTAAAAATAATCACTGTTGAGTTTTGATATAAAATCAAAGTAGAGTATACAGTTATCTGAAAAGGCTATAAAATATAAAAAATATTCCTCCCTTTTCCAAATACCTATCTGTGTGAGGCCAGGTTTTCTTCATATGCTTAAACCAAAACAGTATACTGCAACAGATTGGATGCAGAAATAGACAGGAGAATCCTACTACCTTCTATTATGAGATTTGCAAACTTGTCAACTAATGCCATTCTTCTCACCAAATTTTTTTTTGTTTTGGAAAAGAAGGGTCTTTTTAAAATAAAAATATGTTTTCCTAGGTTAACATTGATAATGTGCTTACTATTGCTATTTTAATATAAACTATTTTTAAAGTATCTCAGTTTTAGTTCCTAATGTGGTAAATATGCACAGATATAACCCACATAAACCAACATTCTTTAGGGTCTTCGATGGTCATTACAAGTGTAAATCTGAGGCCCACTAAATAAAAATTTTATTATTTTTTATGATAAGGAGATGAAAAATATATTTTATCTTAGTATAAGTAAGACTTTCTTTGAACCATATCCTAATATTAATCATTTCATCAAAAGCTCAGGAGCTGATGTCACTTGACACCCAATTGAATGCTGTTTCAGTATTTTAGGGTACAACATCTGATAGATAGTTCAAGTTCAAATGGGTCATTTAATAAATATTACAAAGTCATGGGGCCAACCCTGATCTAACCAGTGAATGCATGTTGATTTGGATTACTTGGATGAATATAACATGGATGAATAGAAATATGTTTTCATTTTAATTGGGGCTATAAAGAAATCTAAAAGTTTCAAGCATATTTTATTCCTGATCCCCAAAGATCTGGATTTTCTGGGAACTGCTGTCTGGAAGATCTTGGCAGTACATCTGTTTCAAAAATCTAGTGTGGCAGAATCATAACTAAACTGAGGGTTCCATCCTTCTTGCCAAAATACACTTTGAAGGCTGCAAAGATTTGACTGAAAGTCCTGATTTCCCAGCCCTGAGGTGAAAGCAGAAGAAATGTATCGTGTCTTTGAGTTGTCAGCTTGAAGTGTGAAAGTAGAAAAGGGTCAATGTGCTCACAGGCACAGTTAAAAATGTGATTTGAAATATACTCCTCTGGGCTCTTGTCCCAAACCTGATCACAAATGAAAGTGAGCATAGTTCTTACCTTCTGGTGAAAAGGGAGTGGGGTTAGGAAGGAAATGTCTCATGAGCATTTGGGATATAGCAGTTGTGCATAAAAGTTAGTTTCTCTGTCTTTCAGGCTTTTGTGACAATACAGAGCAACAGAAAAACATTTTCATGAGCCTTGCAGTAACAGGATCCATAATTTTATGGACTGGAGTATCTTAGAGACCAGGAATTCTGTTAGCCACAAGGATAGTTTGCTGAAATAATGCACAGATGGAAAAAAATGAGGCTGAGCTATATACATTCCTTTTTGCCATTAAATCAATAAGCAATGAAATAAAAAATCACACGGAGAAAAGGGGAAATCCCACCTCAATACATTCCCTATTTGTATTTTAAAGGAGGAAGAGAAGTGACAGAGCAAGGTCATCACTGGGAGTTTAACTGGTTGGCAACAGCCTCATATACCTGTTCCCGGTATCAGAGCCCCATACTCGGCACATCTCATTTAATGTTAACATATTTTAAAATGCCACTGAGCTTAAGTGTAGCAGCAAGTGATGCACTGTAATAAAGAAGCACAGGGGTGAAATTAAAAGTGGAGGAAGTAACTTGGCCAAAGAAACTGGAAGCAGAATTAGTTTGTAGGTTTTATTTAGACCTCTGATTTTTCTAGAGGAAAAATCTAGAGGATTCTTTGTTGCAGTTCTTACTTGGCTTGACTGATAGATTTTACTTAAAATAGACCCTAGTATTCTATTCCTGCTATGAACCATAGTAGATTATTTTGTTATAATTATATGTCATTAATAAAAATGATAAAAATGTGCAATATCCAATTAAGAGATGAGCCTATATAACCTGGAAAGGATTACTTTCTTTTTATCATCTTATAAAATTACAAAGCCAGTCTGTTTCTTTGGACAATTAATCAACAACATCCTACCTCTCCTGTTGGTTAAAAATAGCTAAAACTTTCTGTTATATCTGGGAGTACTTCCAAAAATATATAACTGCAAGTCATGTCTCACAACTCCTCCTTTCAAAGAGGTGATGGCACTGCACTGTATAATTGTCTTCATGCTCATCAAGCCATAGGTTTTTAAATACATGGTAAATATTTTGTGGTCAAAACTACTGAAAGGCCATCCTTTGTGCGATTGGGGTCTGGAGGATGCAATTACTCCTGTGTGTGCAACACTGCATACAAAAATAACCAAATGCCTACAACTGTAATATATTATGCAGTTATCAGCTACTAAGCTTTCATTTTGAGGGTTTAAATAAGTTAGTGCAAGCCCAATTGGTTAGCACATGGTATAATTATTTCTGGGGCTAATTCCACACCAGATCTGATTAGAAGTCTCCTACGGAAATAGTAACAGAGGACAAGGCTGCAGCATGTATTAAATATGTACCTGAATCCTACATACCTACCAACTGATTTTGATTAGTGAATCCCTTTCAATTAAGGGAATTAAATTACT